>NW_028227452.1:162749-199360 GCF_978045245.1 Mus caroli | reverse complement strand
AAACTTAGAATTTACTGAAAAACCAGCATTAGACGAAATGCACAGTGTAGTACATTGTATATGAGTGAGTTGCACTGAAAAACTTAGAATTTACTGAAAAACCCGCATTAGACGAAATGCACAGTGTAGTACATAGTATATGAGTGAGTTGCACTGAAAAACTTAGAATATAAGAAACGCAAAGTGTAGTACATAGTATATGAGTGAGTTGCACTGAAAAACTTAGAATATAAGAAACGCACAGTGTAGTACATAGTATATGAGTGAGTTGCACTGAAAAACTTAGAATATAAGAAACGCACAGTGTAGTACATAGTATATGAGTGATTGCACTGAAAAACTTAGAATATAAGAAACGCAAAGTGTAGTACATAGTATATGAGTGAGTTGCACTGAAAAACTTAGAATTTACTGAAAAACCCGCAGTAGACGAAATGCACAGTGTAGTACATTGTATATGAGTGAGTTGCACTGAAAAACTTAGAATTTACTGAAAAACCCGCATTAGACGAAATGCACAGTGTAGTACGTTGTATATGAGTGAGTTGCACTGAAAAACTTAGAATTTACTGAAAAACCCGCATTAGACGAAATGCACAGTGTAGTACATTGTATATGAATGAGTTGCACTGAAAAACTTAGAATTTACTGAAAAACCCGCATTAGACGAAATGCACAGTGTAGTACATTGTATATGAGTGAGTTGCACTGAAAAACTTAGAATTTACGGAAAATCCCGCATTAGACGAAATGCACAGTGTAGTACATTGTATATGAGTGAGTTGCACTGAAAAAGTTAGAATTTACTGAAAAACCCGCATTAGACGAAATGCACAGTGTAGTACATAGTATATGAGTGAGTTGCACTGAAAAACTTAGAATTTACTGAAAAACCCGCATTAGACGAAATGCACAGTGTAGTACATTGTATATGAGTGAGTTGCACTGAAAAACTTAGAATTTACTGAAAAACCCGCATTAGACGAAATGAAGAGTGTAGTACATTGTATATGAGTGAGTTGCACTGAAAAACTTAGAATTTACTGAAAAACCCGCATTAGACGAAATGCACAGTGTAGTACATAGTATATGAGTGAGTTGCACTGAAAAACTTAGAATATAAGAAACGCACAATGTAGTACATAGTATATGAGTGAGTTGCACTGAAAAACTTAGAATATAAGAAACGCACAGTGTAGTACATAGTATATGAGTGATTGCACTGAAAAACTTAGAATATAAGAAACGCAAAGTGTAGTACATAGTATATGAGTGAGTTGCACTGAAAAACTTAGAATTTACTGAAAAACCCGCATTACACGAAATGCACAGTGTAGTATATAGTATATGAGTGAGTTGCACTGAAAAACTTAGAATATAAGAAACGCACAGTGTAGTACATAGTATATGAGTGAGTTGCACTGAAAAACTTAGAATATAAGAAACGCACAGTGTAGTACATAGTATATGAGTGAGTTGCACTGAAAAACTTAGAATATAAGAAACGCACAGTGTAGTACATAGTATATGAGTGATTGCACTGAAAAACTTAGAATATAAGAAACGCAAAGTGTAGTACATAGTATATGAGTGAGTTGCACTGAAAAACTTAGAATTTACTGAAAAACCCGCATTAGACGAAATGCACAGTGTAGTACATTGTATATGAGTGAGTTGCACTGAAAAACTTAGAATTTACTGAAAAACCCGCATTAGACGAAATGCACAGTGTAGTACATTGTATATGAGTGAGTTGCACTGAAAAACTTAGAATTTACTGAAAAACCCGCATTAGACGAAATGCACAGTGTAGTACATTGTATATGAATGAGTTGCACTGAAAAACTTAGAATTTACTGAAAAACCCGCATTAGACGAAATGCACAGTGTAGTACATTGTATATGAGTGAGTTGCACTGAAAAACTTAGAATTTACTGAAAATCCCGCATTAGACGAAATGCACAGTGTAGTACATTGTATATGAGTGAGTTGCACTGAAAAACTTAGATTTTACTGAAAAACCCGCATTAGACGAAATGCACAGTGTAGTACATTGTATATGAGTGAGTTGCACTGAAAAACTTAGAATTTACTGAAAAACCCGCATTAGACGAAATGCACAGTGTAGTACATTGTATATGAGTGAGTTGCACTGAAAAACTTAGAATTTACTGAAAAACCCGCATTAGACGAAATGCACAGTGTAGTACATTGTATATGAGTGAGTTGCACTGAAAAACTTAGAATTTACTGAAAAACCCGCATTAGACGAAATGCACAGTGTAGTACATTGTATATGAGTGAGTTGCACTGAAAAACTTAGAATTTACTGAAAAACCCGCATTAGACGAAATGCACAGTGTAGTACATTGTATATGAGTGAGTTGCACTGAAAAACTTAGAATTTACTGAAAAACCCGCATTAGACGAAATGCAGAGTGTAGTACATTGTATATGAGTGAGTTGCACTGAAAAACTTAGAATTTACTGAAAAACCCGCATTAGACGAAATGCACAGTGTAGTACATAGTATATGAGTGAGTTGCACTGAAAAACTTAGAATATAAGAAACGCACAATGTAGTACATAGTATATGAGTGAGTTGCACTGAAAAAACTTAGAATATAAGAAACGCACAGTGTAGTACATAGTATATGAGTGATTGCACTGAAAAACTTAGAATATAAGAAACGCAAAGTGTAGTACATAGTATATGAGTGAGTTGCACTGAAAAACTTAGAATTTACTGAAAAACCCGCATTACACGAAATGCACAGTGTAGTATATAGTATATGAGTGAGTTGCACTGAAAAACTTAGAATATAAGAA
Organism: Mus caroli; assembly: GCF_978045245.1. Taxonomy (NCBI): domain Eukaryota; kingdom Metazoa; phylum Chordata; class Mammalia; order Rodentia; family Muridae; genus Mus; species Mus caroli. Next base: position 196,530 of record NW_028227452.1, on the reverse strand, counting down.
ACGCACAGTGTAGTACATAGTATATGAGTGAGTTGCACTGAAAAACTTAGAATATAAGAAACGCACAGTGTAGTACATAGTATATGAGTGATTGCACTGAAAAACTTAGAATATAAGAAACGCAAAGTGTAGTACATAGTATATGAGTGAGTTGCACTGAAAAACTTAGAATTTACTGAAAAACCCGCATTAGACGAAATGCACAGTGTAGTACATTGTATATGAGTGAGTTGCACTGAAAAACTTAGAATTTACTGAAAAACCCGCATTAGACGAAATGCACAGTGTAGTACATTGTATATGAGTGAGTTGCACTGAAAAACTTAGAATTTACTGAAAAACCCGCATTAGACGAAATGCACAGTGTAGTACATTGTATATGAATGAGTTGCACTGAAAAACTTAGAATTTACTGAAAAACCCGCATTAGACGAAATGCACAGTGTAGTACATTGTATATGAGTGAGTTGCACTGAAAAACTTAGAATTTACTGAAAATCCCGCATTAGACGAAATGAACAGTGTAGTACATTGTATATGAGTGAGTTGCACTGAAAAACTTAGATTTTACTGAAAAACCCGCATTAGACGAAATGCACAGTGTAGTACATTGTATATGAGTGAGTTGCACTGAAAAACTTAGAATTTACTGAAAAACCCGCATTAGACGAAATGCACAGTGTAGTACATTGTATATGAGTGAGTTGCACTGAAAAACTTAGAATTTACTGAAAAACCCGCATTAGACGAAATGCACAGTGTAGTACATTGTATATGAGTGAGTTGCACTGAAAAACTTAGAATTTACTGAAAAACCCGCATTAGACGAAATGCACAGTGTAGTACATTGTATATGAGTGAGTTGCACTGAAAAACTTAGAATTTACTGAAAAACCCGCATTAGACGAAATGCACAGTGTAGTACATTGTATATGAGTGAGTTGCACTGAAAAACTTAGAATTTACTGAAAAACCCGCATTAGACGAAATGCACAGTGTAGTACATAGTATATGAGTGAATTGCACTGAAAAACTTAGAATTTACTGAAAAACCCGCATTAGACGAAATGCACAGTGTAGTACATTGTATATGAGTGAGTTGCACTGAAAAACTTAGAATTTACTGAAAAACCCGCATTAGACGAAATGCACAGTGTAGTACATTGTATATGAGTGAGTTGCACTGAAAAACTTAGAATTTACTGAAAAACCCGCTTTAGACGAAATGCACAGTGTAGTACATTGTATATGAGTGAGTTGCACTGAAAAACTTAGAATTTACTGAAAAACCCGCATTAGACGAAATGCACAGTGTAGTACATTGTATATGAGTGAGTTGCACTGAAAAACTTAGAATTTACTGAAAAACCCGCATTAGACGAAATGCACAGTGTAGTACATTGTATATGAGTGAGTTGCACTGAAAAACTTAGAATTTACTGAAAAACCCGCATTAGACGAAATGCACAGTGTAGTACATTGTATATGAGTGAGTTGCACTGAAAAACTTAGAATTTACTGAAAAACCCGCATTAGACGAAATGCACAGTGTAGTACATTGTATATGAGTGAGTTGCACTGAAAAACTTAGAATTTACTGAAAAACCCGCTTTAGACGAAATGCACAGTGTAGTACATTGTATATGAGTGAGTTGCACTGAAAAACTTAGAATTTACTGAAAAACCCGCATTAGACGAAATGCACAGTGTAGTACATTGTATATGAGTGAGTTGCACTGAAAAACTTAGAATTTACTGAAAAACCCGCTTTAGACGAAATGCACAGTGTAGTACATTGTATATGAGTGAGTTGCACTGAAAAACTTAGAATTTACTGAAAAACCCGCATTAGACGAAATGCACAGTGTAGTACATTGTATATGAGTGAGTTGCACTGAAAAACTTAGAATTTACTGAAAAACCCGCATTAGACGAAATGCACAGTGTAGTACATAGTATATGAGTGAGTTGCACTGAAAAACTTAGAATATAAGAAACGCACAATGTAGTACATAGTATATGAGTGAGTTGCACTGAAAAACTTAGAATATAAGAAACGCACAGTGTAGTACATAGTATATGAGTGATTGCACTGAAAAACTTAGAATATAAGAAACGCAAAGTGTAGTACATAGTATATGAGTGAGTTGCACTGAAAAACTTAGAATTTACTGAAAAACCCGCATTACACGAAATGCACAGTGTAGTATATAGTATATGAGTGAGTTGCACTGAAAAACTTAGAATATAAGAAACGCACAGTGTAGTACATAGTATATGAGTGAGTTGCACTGAAAAACTTAGAATATAAGAAACGCACAGTGTAGTACATAGTATATGAGTGAGTTGCACTGAAAAACTTAGAATATAAGAAACGCACAGTGTAGTACATAGTATATGAGTGATTGCACTGAAAAACTTAGAATATAAGAAACGCAAAGTGTAGTACATAGTATATGAGTGAGTTGCACTGAAAAACTTAGAATTTACTGAAAAACCCGCATTAGACGAAATGCACAGTGTAGTACATTGTATATGAGTGAGTTGCACTGAAAAACTTAGAATTTACTGAAAAACCCGCATTAGACGAAATGCACAGTGTAGTACATTGTATATGAGTGAGTTGCACTGAAAAACTTAGAATTTACTGAAAAACCCGCATTAGACGAAATGCACAGTGTAGTACATTGTATATGAATGAGTTGCACTGAAAAACTTAGAATTTACTGAAAAACCCGCATTAGACGAAATGCACAGTGTAGTACATTGTATATGAGTGAGTTGCACTGAAAAACTTAGAATTTACTGAAAATCCCGCATTAGACGAAATGCACAGTGTAGTACATTGTATATGAGTGAGTTGCACTGAAAAACTTAGATTTTACTGAAAAACCCGCATTAGACGAAATGCACAGTGTAGTACATTGTATATGAGTGAGTTGCACTGAAAAACTTAGAATTTACTGAAAAACCCGCATTAGACGAAATGCACAGTGTAGTACATTGTATATGAGTGAGTTGCACTGAAAAACTTAGAATTTACTGAAAAACCCGCATTAGACGAAATGCACAGTGTAGTACATTGTATATGAGTGAGTTGCACTGAAAAACTTAGAATTTACTGAAAAACCCGCATTAGACGAAATGCACAGTGTAGTACATTGTATATGAGTGAGTTGCACTGAAAAACTTAGAATTTACTGAAAAACCCGCATTAGACGAAATGCACAGTGTAGTACATTGTATATGAGTGAGTTGCACTGAAAAACTTAGAATTTACTGAAAAACCCGCATTAGACGAAATGCACAGTGTAGTACATAGTATATGAGTGAATTGCACTGAAAAACTTAGAATTTACTGAAAAACCCGCATTAGACGAAATGCACAGTGTAGTACATTGTATATGAGTGAGTTGCACTGAAAAACTTAGAATTTACTGAAAAACCCGCATTAGACGAAATGCACAGTGTAGTACATTGTATATGAGTGAGTTGCACTGAAAAACTTAGAATTTACTGAAAAACCCGCATTAGACGAAATGCAGAGTGTAGTACATTGTATATGAGTGAGTTGCACTGAAAAACTTAGAATTTACTGAAAAACCCGCATTAGACGAAATGCACAGTGTAGTACATAGTATATGAGTGAGTTGCACTGAAAAACTTAGAATATAAGAAACGCACAATGTAGTACATAGTATATGAGTGAGTTGCACTGAAAAACTTAGAATATAAGAAACGCACAGTGTAGTACATAGTATATGAGTGATTGCACTGAAAAACTTAGAATATAAGAAACGCAAAGTGTAGTACATAGTATATGAGTGAGTTGCACTGAAAAACTTAGAATTTACTGAAAAACCCGCATTACACGAAATGCACAGTGTAGTATATAGTATATGAGTGAGTTGCACTGAAAAACTTAGAATATAAGAAACGCACAGTGTAGTACATAGTATATGAGTGAGTTGCACTGAAAAACTTAGAATATAAGAAACGCACAGTGTAGTACATAGTATATGAGTGAGTTGCACTGAAAAACTTAGAATATAAGAAACGCACAGTGTAGTACATAGTATATGAGTGATTGCACTGAAAAACTTAGAATATAAGAAACGCAAAGTGTAGTACATAGTATATGAGTGAGTTGCACTGAAAAACTTAGAATTTACTGAAAAACCCGCATTAGACGAAATGCACAGTGTAGTACATTGTATATGAGTGAGTTGCACTGAAAAACTTAGAATTTACTGAAAAACCCGCATTAGACGAAATGCACAGTGTAGTACATTGTATATGAGTGAGTTGCACTGAAAAACTTAGAATTTACTGAAAAACCCGCATTAGACGAAATGCCCAGTGTAGTACATAGTATATGAGTGAATTGCACTGAAAAACTTAGAATTTACTGAAAAACCCGCATTAGACGAAATGCACAGTGTAGTACATTGTATATGAGTGAGTTGCACTGAAAAACTTAGAATTTACTGAAAAACCCGCATTAGACGAAATGCACAGTGTAGTACATTGTATATGAGTGAGTTGCACTGAAAAACTTAGAATTTACTGAAAAACCCGCATTAGACGAAATGCACAGTGTAGTACATTGTATATGAGTGAGTTGCACTGAAAAACTTAGAATTTACTGAAAAACCCGCATTAGACGAAATGCACAGTGTAGTACATTGTATATGAGTGAGTTGCACTGAAAAACTTAGAATTTACTGAAAAACCCGCATTAGACGAAATGCACAGTGTAGTACATTGTATATGAGTGAGTTGCACTGAAAAACTTAGAATTTACTGAAAAACCCGCATTAGACGAAATGCACAGTGTAGTACATAGTATATGAGTGAATTGCACTGAAAAACTTAGAATTTACTGAAAAACCCGCATTAGACGAAATGCACAGTGTAGTACATTGTATATGAGTGAGTTGCACTGAAAAACTTAGAATTTACTGAAAAACCCGCATTAGACGAAATGCACAGTGTAGTACATAGTATATGAGTGAGTTGCACTGAAAAACTTAGAATATAAGAAACGCACAGTGTAGTACATAGTATATGAGTGAGTTGCACTGAAAAACTTAGAATATAAGAAACGCACAGTGTAGTACATAGTATATGAGCGATTGCACTGAAAAACTTAGAATATAAGAAACGCAAAGTGTAGTACATAGTATATGAGTGAGTTGCACTGAATAACTTAGAATTTACTGAAAAACCCGCATTAGACGAAATGCACAGTGTAGTACATAGTATATGAGTGAGTTGCACTGAAAAACTTAGAATTTACTGAAAAACCCGCATTAGACGAAATGCACAGTGTAGTACATTGTATATGAATGAGTTGCACTGAAAAACTTAGAATTTACTGAAAAACCCGCATTAGACGAAATGCACAGTGTAGTACATTGTATATGAGTGAGTTGCACTGAAAAACTTAGAATTTACTGAAAAACCCGCATTAGACGAAATGCACTGTGTAGTACATAGTATATGAGTGAGTTGCACTGAAAAACTTAGAATATAAGAAACGCACAGTGTAGTACATAGTATATGAGTGAGTTGCACTGAAAAACTTAGAATTTACTGAAAAACCCGCATTAGACGAAATGCACAGTGTAGTACATTGTATATGAGTGAGTTGCACTGAAAAAATTAGAATTTACGGAAAATCCCGCATTAGACGAAATGCACAGTGTAGTACATTGTATATGAGTGAGTTGCACTGAAAAAGTTAGAATTTACTGAAAAACCCGCATTAGACGAAATGCACAGTGTAGTACATAGTATATGAGTGAGTTGCACTGAAAAACTTAGAATTTACTGAAAAACCCGCATTAGACGAAATGCACAGTGTAGTACATTGTATATGAGTGAGTTGCACTGAAAAACTTAGAATTTACTGAAAAACCCGCATTAGACGAAATGCAGAGTGTAGTACATTGTATATGAGCGAGTTGCACTGAAAAACTTAGAATTTACTGAAAAACCCGCATTAGACGAAATGCACAGTGTAGTACATAGAATATGAGTGAGTTGCACTGAAAAACTTAGAATATAAGCAACGCACAGTGTAGTACATAGTATATGAGTGAGTTGCACTGAAAAACTTAGAATATAAGAAACGCACAGTGTAGTACATAGTATATGAGTGAGTTGCACTGAAAAACTTAGAATATAAGAAACGCACAGTGTAGTACATAGTATATGAGTGAGTTGCACTGAAAAACTTAGAATATAAGAAACGCACAGTGTAGTACATAGTATATGAGTGAGTTGCACTGAAAAACTTAGAATATAAGAAACGCACAGTGTAGTACATAGTATATGAGTGATTGCACTGAAAAACTTAGAATATAAGAAACGCAAAGTGTAGTACATAGTATATGAGTGAGTTGCACTGAAAAACTTAGAATTTACTGAAAAACCCGCATTAGACGAAATGCACAGTGTAGTACATTGTATATGAGTGAGTTGCACTGAAAAACTTAGAATTTACTGAAAAACCCGCATTAGACGAAATGCACAGTGTAGTACATTGTATATGAGTGAGTTGCACTGAAAAACTTAGAATTTACTGAAAAACCCGCATTAGACGAAATGCACAGTGTAGTACATTGTATATGAGTGAGTTGCACTGAAAAACTTAGAATTTACTGAAAAACCCGCATTAGACGAAATGCACAGTGTAGTACATTGTATATGAGTGAGTTGCACTGAAAAACTTAGAATTTACTGAAAATCCCGCATTAGACGAAATGAACAGTGTAGTACATTGTATATGAGTGAGTTGCACTGAAAAACTTAGATTTTACTGAAAAACCCGCATTAGACGAAATGCACAGTGTAGTACATTGTATATGAGTGAGTTGCACTGAAAAACTTAGAATTTACTGAAAAACCCGCATTAGACGAAATGCACAGTGTAGTACATTGTATATGAGTGAGTTGCACTGAAAAACTTAGAATTTACTGAAAAACCCGCATTAGACGAAATGCACAGTGTAGTACATTGTATATGAGTGAGTTGCACTGAAAAACTTAGAATTTACTGAAAAACCCGCATTAGACGAAATGCACAGTGTAGTACATTGTATATGAGTGAGTTGCACTGAAAAACTTAGAATTTACTGAAAAACCCGCATTAGACGAAATGCACAGTGTAGTACATTGTATATGAGTGAGTTGCACTGAAAAACTTAGAATTTACTGAAAAACCCGCATTAGACGAAATGCACAGTGTAGTACATAGTATATGAGTGAATTGCACTGAAAAACTTAGAATTTACTGAAAAACCCGCATTAGACGAAATGCACAGTGTAGTACATTGTATATGAGTGAGTTGCACTGAAAAACTTAGAATTTACTGAAAAACCCGCATTAGACGAAATGCACAGTGTAGTACATTGTATATGAGTGAGTTGCACTGAAAAACTTAGAATTTACTGAAAAAACCCGCTTTAGACGAAATGCACAGTGTAGTACATTGTATATGAGTGAGTTGCACTGAAAAACTTAGAATTTACTGAAAAACCCGCATTAGACGAAATGCACAGTGTAGTACATTGTATATGAGTGAGTTGCACTGAAAAACTTAGAATTTACTGAAAAACCCGCATTAGACGAAATGCACAGTGTAGTACATTGTATATGAGTGAGTTGCACTGAAAAACTTAGAATTTACTGAAAAACCCGCATTAGACGAAATGCACAGTGTAGTACATTGTATATGAGTGAGTTGCACTGAAAAACTTAGAATTTACTGAAAAACCCGCATTAGACGAAATGCACAGTGTAGTACATTGTATATGAGTGAGTTGCACTGAAAAACTTAGAATTTACTGAAAAACCCGCTTTAGACGAAATGCACAGTGTAGTACATTGTATATGAGTGAGTTGCACTGAAAAACTTAGAATTTACTGAAAAACCCGCATTAGACGAAATGCACAGTGTAGTACATTGTATATGAGTGAGTTGCACTGAAAAACTTAGAATTTACTGAAAAACCCGCTTTAGACGAAATGCACAGTGTAGTACATTGTATATGAGTGAGTTGCACTGAAAAACTTAGAATTTACTGAAAAACCCGCATTAGACGAAATGCACAGTGTAGTACATTGTATATGAGTGAGTTGCACTGAAAAACTTAGAATTTACTGAAAAACCCGCATTAGACGAAATGCACAGTGTAGTACATAGTATATGAGTGAGTTGCACTGAAAAACTTAGAATATAAGAAACGCACAATGTAGTACATAGTATATGAGTGAGTTGCACTGAAAAACTTAGAATATAAGAAACGCACAGTGTAGTACATAGTATATGAGTGATTGCACTGAAAAACTTAGAATATAAGAAACGCAAAGTGTAGTACATAGTATATGAGTGAGTTGCACTGAAAAACTTAGAATTTACTGAAAAACCCGCATTACACGAAATGCACAGTGTAGTATATAGTATATGAGTGAGTTGCACTGAAAAACTTAGAATATAAGAAACGCACAGTGTAGTACATAGTATATGAGTGAGTTGCACTGAAAAACTTAGAATATAAGAAACGCACAGTGTAGTACATAGTATATGAGTGAGTTGCACTGAAAAACTTAGAATATAAGAAACGCACAGTGTAGTACATAGTATATGAGTGATTGCACTGAAAAACTTAGAATATAAGAAACGCAAAGTGTAGTACATAGTATATGAGTGAGTTGCACTGAAAAACTTAGAATTTACTGAAAAACCCGCATTAGACGAAATGCACAGTGTAGTACATTGTATATGAGTGAGTTGCACTGAAAAACTTAGAATTTACTGAAAAACCCGCATTAGACGAAATGCACAGTGTAGTACATTGTATATGAGTGAGTTGCACTGAAAAACTTAGAATTTACTGAAAAACCCGCATTAGACGAAATGCACAGTGTAGTACATTGTATATGAATGAGTTGCACTGAAAAACTTAGAATTTACTGAAAAACCCGCATTAGACGAAATGCACAGTGTAGTACATTGTATATGAGTGAGTTGCACTGAAAAACTTAGAATTTACTGAAAATCCCGCATTAGACGAAATGCACAGTGTAGTACATTGTATATGAGTGAGTTGCACTGAAAAACTTAGATTTTACTGAAAAACCCGCATTAGACGAAATGCACAGTGTAGTACATTGTATATGAGTGAGTTGCACTGAAAAACTTAGAATTTACTGAAAAACCCGCATTAGACGAAATGCACAGTGTAGTACATTGTATATGAGTGAGTTGCACTGAAAAACTTAGAATTTACTGAAAAACCCGCATTAGACGAAATGCACAGTGTAGTACATTGTATATGAGTGAGTTGCACTGAAAAACTTAGAATTTACTGAAAAACCCGCATTAGACGAAATGCACAGTGTAGTACATTGTATATGAGTGAGTTGCACTGAAAAACTTAGAATTTACTGAAAAACCCGCATTAGACGAAATGCACAGTGTAGTACATTGTATATGAGTGAGTTGCACTGAAAAACTTAGAATTTACTGAAAAACCCGCATTAGACGAAATGCACAGTGTAGTACATAGTATATGAGTGAATTGCACTGAAAAACTTAGAATTTACTGAAAAACCCGCATTAGACGAAATGCACAGTGTAGTACATTGTATATGAGTGAGTTGCACTGAAAAACTTAGAATTTACTGAAAAACCCGCATTAGACGAAATGCACAGTGTAGTACATTGTATATGAGTGAGTTGCACTGAAAAACTTAGAATTTACTGAAAAACCCGCATTAGACGAAATGCAGAGTGTAGTACATTGTATATGAGTGAGTTGCACTGAAAAACTTAGAATTTACTGAAAAACCCGCATTAGACGAAATGCACAGTGTAGTACATAGTATATGAGTGAGTTGCACTGAAAAACTTAGAATATAAGAAACGCACAATGTAGTACATAGTATATGAGTGAGTTGCACTGAAAAACTTAGAATATAAGAAACGCACAGTGTAGTACATAGTATATGAGTGATTGCACTGAAAAACTTAGAATATAAGAAACGCAAAGTGTAGTACATAGTATATGAGTGAGTTGCACTGAAAAACTTAGAATTTACTGAAAAACCCGCATTACACGAAATGCACAGTGTAGTATATAGTATATGAGTGAGTTGCACTGAAAAACTTAGAATATAAGAAACGCACAGTGTAGTACATAGTATATGAGTGAGTTGCACTGAAAAACTTAGAATATAAGAAACGCACAGTGTAGTACATAGTATATGAGTGAGTTGCACTGAAAAACTTAGAATATAAGAAACGCACAGTGTAGTACATAGTATATGAGTGATTGCACTGAAAAACTTAGAATATAAGAAACGCAAAGTGTAGTACATAGTATATGAGTGAGTTGCACTGAAAAACTTAGAATTTACTGAAAAACCCGCATTAGACGAAATGCACAGTGTAGTACATTGTATATGAGTGAGTTGCACTGAAAAACTTAGAATTTACTGAAAAACCCGCATTAGACGAAATGCACAGTGTAGTACATTGTATATGAGTGAGTTGCACTGAAAAACTTAGAATTTACTGAAAAACCCGCATTAGACGAAATGCCCAGTGTAGTACATAGTATATGAGTGAATTGCACTGAAAAACTTAGAATTTACTGAAAAACCCGCATTAGACGAAATGCACAGTGTAGTACATTGTATATGAGTGAGTTGCACTGAAAAACTTAGAATTTACTGAAAAACCCGCATTAGACGAAATGCACAGTGTAGTACATTGTATATGAGTGAGTTGCACTGAAAAACTTAGAATTTACTGAAAAACCCGCATTAGACGAAATGCACAGTGTAGTACATTGTATATGAGTGAGTTGCACTGAAAAACTTAGAATTTACTGAAAAACCCGCATTAGACGAAATGCACAGTGTAGTACATTGTATATGAGTGAGTTGCACTGAAAAACTTAGAATTTACTGAAAAACCCGCATTAGACGAAATGCACAGTGTAGTACATTGTATATGAGTGAGTTGCACTGAAAAACTTAGAATTTACTGAAAAACCCGCATTAGACGAAATGCACAGTGTAGTACATAGTATATGAGTGAATTGCACTGAAAAACTTAGAATTTACTGAAAAACCCGCATTAGACGAAATGCACAGTGTAGTACATTGTATATGAGTGAGTTGCACTGAAAAACTTAGAATTTACTGAAAAACCCGCATTAGACGAAATGCACAGTGTAGTACATAGTATATGAGTGAGTTGCACTGAAAAACTTAGAATATAAGAAACGCACAGTGTAGTACATAGTATATGAGTGAGTTGCACTGAAAAACTTAGAATATAAGAAACGCACAGTGTAGTACATAGTATATGAGCGATTGCACTGAAAAACTTAGAATATAAGAAACGCAAAGTGTAGTACATAGTATATGAGTGAGTTGCACTGAATAACTTAGAATTTACTGAAAAACCCGCATTAGACGAAATGCACAGTGTAGTACATAGTATATGAGTGAGTTGCACTGAAAAACTTAGAATTTACTGAAAAACCCGCATTAGACGAAATGCACAGTGTAGTACATTGTATATGAATGAGTTGCACTGAAAAACTTAGAATTTACTGAAAAACCCGCATTAGACGAAATGCACAGTGTAGTACATTGTATATGAGTGAGTTGCACTGAAAAACTTAGAATTTACTGAAAAACCCGCATTAGACGAAATGCACTGTGTAGTACATAGTATATGAGTGAGTTGCACTGAAAAACTTAGAATATAAGAAACGCACAGTGTAGTACATAGTATATGAGTGAGTTGCACTGAAAAACTTAGAATTTACTGAAAAACCCGCATTAGACGAAATGCACAGTGTAGTACATTGTATATGAGTGAGTTGCACTGAAAAAATTAGAATTTACGGAAAATCCCGCATTAGACGAAATGCACAGTGTAGTACATTGTATATGAGTGAGTTGCACTGAAAAAGTTAGAATTTACTGAAAAACCCGCATTAGACGAAATGCACAGTGTAGTACATAGTATATGAGTGAGTTGCACTGAAAAACTTAGAATTTACTGAAAAACCCGCATTAGACGAAATGCACAGTGTAGTACATTGTATATGAGTGAGTTGCACTGAAAAACTTAGAATTTACTGAAAAACCCGCATTAGACGAAATGCAGAGTGTAGTACATTGTATATGAGCGAGTTGCACTGAAAAACTTAGAATTTACTGAAAAACCCGCATTAGACGAAATGCACAGTGTAGTACATAGAATATGAGTGAGTTGCACTGAAAAACTTAGAATATAAGCAACGCACAGTGTAGTACATAGTATATGAGTGAGTTGCACTGAAAAACTTAGAATATAAGAAACGCACAGTGTAGTACATAGTATATGAGTGAGTTGCACTGAAAAACTTAGAATATAAGAAACGCACAGTGTAGTACATAGTATATGAGTGAGTTGCACTGAAAAACTTAGAATATAAGAAACGCACAGTGTAGTACATAGTATATGAGTGAGTTGCACTGAAAAACTTAGAATATAAGAAACGCACAGTGTAGTACATAGTATATGAGTGATTGCACTGAAAAACTTAGAATATAAGAAACGCAAAGTGTAGTACATAGTATATGAGTGAGTTGCACTGAAAAACTTAGAATTTACTGAAAAACCCGCATTAGACGAAATGCACAGTGTAGTACATTGTATATGAGTGAGTTGCACTGAAAAACTTAGAATTTACTGAAAAACCCGCATTAGACGAAATGCACAGTGTAGTACATTGTATATGAGTGAGTTGCACTGAAAAACTTAGAATTTACTGAAAAACCCGCATTAGACGAAATGCACAGTGTAGTACATTGTATATGAATGAGTTGCACTGAAAAACTTAGAATTTACTGAAAAACCCGCATTAGACGAAATGCACAGTGTAGTACATTGTATATGAGTGAGTTGCACTGAAAAACTTAGAATTTACTGAAAATCCCGCATTAGACGAAATGCACAGTGTAGTACATTGTATATGAGTGAGTTGCACTGAAAAACTTAGATTTTACTGAAAAACCCGCATTAGACAAAATGCACAGTGTAGTACATTGTATATGAGTGAGTTGCACTGAAAAACTTAGAATTTACTGAAAAACCCGCATTAGACGAAATGCACAGTGTAGTACATTGTATATGAGTGAGTTGCACTGAAAAACTTAGAATTTACTGAAAAACCCGCATTAGACGAAATGCACAGTGTAGTACATTGTATATGAGTGAGTTGCACTGAAAAACTTAGAATTTACTGAAAAACCCGCATTAGACGAAATGCACAGTGTAGTACATTGTATATGAGTGAGTTGCACTGAAAAACTTAGAATTTACTGAAAAACCCGCATTAGACGAAATGCACAGTGTAGTACATTGTATATGAGTGAGTTGCACTGAAAAACTTAGAATTTACTGAAAAACCCGCATTAGACGAAATGCACAGTGTAGTACATAGTATATGAGTGAATTGCACTGAAAAACTTAGAATTTACTGAAAAACCCGCATTAGACGAAATGCACAGTGTAGTACATTGTATATGAGTGAGTTGCACTGAAAAACTTAGAATTTACTGAAAAACCCGCATTAGACGAAATGCACAGTGTAGTACATAGTATATGAGTGAGTTGCACTGAAAAACTTAGAATATAAGAAACGCACAGTGTAGTACATAGTATATGAGTGAGTTGCACTGAAAAACTTAGAATATAAGAAACGCACAGTGTAGTACATAGTATATGAGCGATTGCACTGAAAAACTTAGAATATAAGAAACGCAAAGTGTAGTACATAGTATATGAGTGAGTTGCACTGAATAACTTAGAATTTACTGAAAAACCCGCATTAGACGAAATGCACAGTGTAGTACATAGTATATGAGTGAGTTGCACTGAAAAACTTAGAATTTACTGAAAAACCCGCATTAGACGAAATGCACAGTGTAGTACATTGTATATGATTGAGTTGCACTGAAAAACTTAGAATTTACTGAAAAACCCGCATTAGACGAAATGCACAGTGTAGTATATTGTATATGAGTGAGTTGCACTGAAAAACTTAGAATTTACTGAAAAACCCGTATTAGACGAAATGCACCGTGTAGTACATTGTATATGAGTGAGTTGCACTGAAAAACTTAGAATTTACTGAAAAACCCGCATTAGACGAAATGCACAGTGTAGTACATTGTATATGAGTGAGTTGCACTGAAAAACTTAGAATTTACTGAAAAACCAGCATTAGACGAAATGCATAGTGTAGTACATTGTATATGAGTGAGTTGCACTGAAAAACTTAGAATTTACTGAAAAACCCGCATTAGACGAAATGCACAGTGTAGTACATTGTATATGAGTGAGTTGCACTGAAAAACTTAGAATTTACTGAAAAACCCGCATTAGACGAAATGCACAGTGTAGTACATTGTATATGAGTGAGTTGCACTGAAAAACTTAGAATTTACTGAAAAACCCGCATTAGACGAAATGCACAGTGTAGTACATTGTATATGAGTGAGTTGCACTGAAAAACTTAGAATTTACTGAAAAACCCGCATTAGACGAAATGCACAGTGTAGTACATTGTATATGAGTGAGTTGCACTGAAAAACTTAGAATTTACTGAAAAACCCGCATTAGACGAAATGCACAGTGTAGTACATAGTATATGAGTGAATTGCACTGAAAAACTTAGAATATAAGAAACGCACAGTGTAGTACATAGTATATGAGTGAGTTGCACTGAAAAACTTAGAATATAAGAAACGCACAGTGTAGTACATAGTATATGAGCGATTGCACTGAAAAACTTAGAATATAAGAAACGCAAAGTGTAGTACATAGTATATGAGTGAGTTGCACTGAAAAACTTAGAATTTACTGAAAAACCCGCATTAGACGAAATGCACAGTGTAGTACATAGTATATGAGTGAGTTGCACTGAAAAACTTAGAATTTACTGAAAAACCCGCATTAGACGAAATGCACAGTGTAGTACATTGTATATGAGTGAGTTGCACTGAAAAACTTAGAATTTACTGAAAAACCCGCATTAGACGAAATGCACAGTGTAGTACATTGTATATGAGTGAGTTGCACTGAAAAACTTAGAATTTTCTGAAAAACCCTCATTAGACGAAATGCACAGTGTAGTACATTGTATATGAGTGAGTTGCACTGAAAAACTTATAATTTACTGAAAAACCCGCATTAGACGAAATGCACAGTGTAGTACATAGTATATGAGTGAGTTGCACTGAAAAACTTAGAATTTACTGAAAAACCCGCATTAGACGAAATGCACAGTGTAGTACATAGTATATGAGTGAGTTGCACTGAAAAACTTAGAATTTACTGAAAAACCCGCATTAGACGAAATGCACAGGGTAGTACATTGTATATGAGTGAGTTGCACTGAAAAACTTAGAATTTACTGAAAAACCCGCATTAGACGAAATGCACAGTGTAGTACATAGTATATGAGTGAGATGCACTGAAAAACTTAGAATATAAGAAACGCACAATGTAGTACATAGTATATGAGTGAGTTGCACTGAAAAACTTAGAATATAAGAAACGCACAGTGTAGTACATAGTATATGAGTGAGTTGCACTGAAAAACTAAGAATATAAAAAACGCACAGTGTAGTACATAGTATATGAGTGATTGCACTGAAAAACTTAGAATATAAGAAACGCAAAGTGTAGTACATAGTATATGAGTGAGTTGCACTGAAAAACTTAGAATTTACTGAAAAACCCTCATTACACGAAATGCACAGTGTAGTATATAGTATATGAGTGAGTTGCACTGAAAAACTTAGAATATAAGAAACGCACAGTGTAGTACATAGTATATGAGTGAGTAGCACTGAAAAACTTAGAATATAAGAAACGCACAGTGTAGTACATAGTATATGAGTGAGTTGCACTGAAAAACTTAGAATATAAGAAACGCACAGTGTAGTACATAGTATATGAGTGATTGCACTGAAAAACTTAGAATATAAGAAACGCAAAGTGTAGTACATAGTATATGAGTGAGTTGCACTGAAAAACTTAGAATTTACTGAAAAACCCGCATTAGACGAAATGCACAGTGTAGTACATTGTATATGAGTGAGTTGCACTGAAAAACTTAGAATTTACTGAAAAACCCGCATTAGACGAAATGCACAGTGTAGTACATTGTATATGAGTGAGTTGCACTGAAAAACTTAAAATTTACTGAAAAACCCGCATTAGACGAAATGCACAGTGTAGTACATTGTATATGAGTGAGTTGCACTGAAAAACTTAGAATTTACTGAAAAACCCGCATTAGACGAAATGCACAGTGTAGTACATTGTATATGAGTGAGTTGCACTGAAAAACTTAGAATTTACTGAAAATCCCGCATTAGACGAAATGCACAGTGTAGTACATTGTATATGAGTGAGTTGCACTGAAAAACTTAGATTTTACTGAAAAACCCGCATTAGACGAAATGCACAGTGTAGTACATTGTATATGAGTGAGTTGCACTGAAAAACTTAGAATTTACTGAAAAACCCGCATTAGACGAAATGCACAGTGTAGTACATTGTATATGAGTGAGTTGCACTGAAAAACTTAGAATTTACTGAAAAACCCGCATTAGACGAAATGCACAGTGTAGTACATTGTATATGAGTGAGTTGCACTGAAAAACTTAGAATTTACTGAAAAACCCGCATTAGACGAAATGCACAGTGTAGTACATTGTATATGAGTGAGTTGCACTGAAAAAGTTAGAATTTACTGAAAAACCCGCATTAGACGAAATGCACAGTGTAGTACATAGTATATGAGTGAGTTGCACTTAAAAACTTAGAATTTACTGAAAAACCCGCATTAGACGAAATGCACAGTGTAGTACATTGTATATGAGTGAGTTGCACTGAAAAACTTAGAATTTACTGAAAAACCCGCATTAGACGAAATGCACAGTGTAGTACATTGTATATGACTGAGTTGCACTGAAAATTTTAGAATTTACTGAAAAACCCGCATTAGACGAAATGAACAGTGTAGTACATTGTATATGAGTGAGTTGCACTGAAAAACTTAGAATTTACTGAAAAACCCGCATTAGACGAAATGCACAGTGTAGTACATTGTATATGAGTGAGTTGCACTGAAAAACTTGGAATTTACTGAAAAACCCGCATTAGACGAAATGCACAGTGTAGTACATAGTATATGAGTGAGTTGCACTGAAAAACTTAGAATATAAGAAACGCACAGTGTAGTACATAGTATATGAGTGAGTTGCACTGAAAAACCTAGAATATAAGAAACGCACAGTGTAGTACATAGTATATGAGCGATTGCACTGAAAAACTTAGAATATAAGAAACGCAAAGTGTAGTACATAGTATATGAGTGAGTTGCACTGAAAAACTTAGAATTTACTGAAAAACCCGCATTAGACGAAATGCACAGTGTAGTACATAGTATATGAGTGAGTTGCACTGAAAAACTTAGAATTTACTGAAAAACCCGCATTAGATGAAATGCACAGTGTAGTACATTGTATATGATTGAGTTGCACTGAAAAACTTAGAATTTACTGAAAAACCCGCATTAGACGAAATGCACAGTGTAGTACATTGTATATGAGTGAGTTGCACTGAAAAACTTAGAATTTACTGAAAAACCTGTATTAGACGAAATGCACCGTGTAGTACATTGTATATGAGTGAGTTGCACTGAAAAACTTAGAATTTACTGAAAAACCCGCATTAGACGAAATGCACAGTGTAGTACATTGTATATGAGTGAGTTGCACAGAAAAACTTAGAATTTACTGAAAAACCCGCATTAGACGAAATGCATAGTGTAGTACATTGTATATGAGTGAGTTGCACTGAAAAACTTAGAATTTACTGAAAAACCCGCATTAGACGAAATGCACAGTGTAGTACATTGTACATGAGTGAGTTGCACTGAAAAACTTAGAATTTACTGAAAAACCCGCATTAGACGAAATGCACAGTGTAGTACATTGTATATGAGTGAGTTGCACTGAAAAACTTAGAATTTACTGAAAAACCCGCATTAGACGAAATGCACAGTGTAGTACATAGTATATGAGTGAATTGCACTGAAAAACTTAGAATTTACTGAAAATCCCGCATTAGACGAAATGCACAGAGTAGTACATTGTATATGAGTGAGTTGCACTGAAAAACTTAGAATTTACTGAAAAACCCGCATTAGACGAAATGCACAGTGTAGTACATTGTATATGAGTGAGTTGCACTGAAAAACTTAGAATTTACTGAAAAACCCGCATTAGACGAAATGCACAGTGTAGTACATTGTATATGAGTGAGTTGCACTGAAAAACTTAGAATTTACTGAAAAACCCGCATTAGACGAAATGCACAGTGTAGTACATTGTATATGAGTGAGTTGCACTGAAAAACTTAGAATTTACTGAAAAACCCGCATTAGACGAAATGCACAGTGTAGTACATAGTATATGAGTGAATTGCACTGAAAAACTTAGAATTTACTGAAAATCCCGCATTAGACGAAATGCACAGTGTAGTACATTGTATATGAGAGAGTTGCACTGAAAAACTTAGAATTTACTGAAAAACCCGCATTAGACGAAATGCACAGTGTAGTACATTGTATATGAGTGAGTTGCACTGAAAAACTTAGAATTTACTGAAAAACCCGCATTAGACGAAATGCACAGTGTAGTACATTGTATATGAGTGAGTTGCACTGAAAAACTTAGAATTTACTGAAAAACCCGCATTAGACGAAATGCACAGTGTAGTACATAGTATATGAGTGAGTTGCACTGAAAAACTTAGAATTTACTGAAAAACCCGCATTAGACGAAATGCACAGTGTAGTACATAGTATATGAGTGAGTTGCACTGAAAAACTTAGAATTTACTGAAAAACCCGCATTAGACGAAATGCACAGGGTAGTACATAGTATATGAGTGAGTTGCACTTAAAAACTTAGAATTTACTGAAAAACCCGCATTAGACGAAATGCACAGTGTAGTACATTGTATATGAGTGAGTTGCACTGAAAAACTTAGAATTTACTGAAAAACCCGCATTAGACGAAATGCACAGTGTAGTACATTGTATATGAGTGAGTTGCACTGAAAAACTTGGAATTTACTGAAAAACCCGCATTAGACGAAATGCACAGTGTAGTACATAGTATATGAGTGAGTTGCACTGAAAAACTTAGAATATAAGAAACGCACAGTGTAGTACATAGTATATGAGTGAGTTGCACTGAAAAACCTAGAATATAAGAAACGCACAGTGTAGTACATAGTATATGAGCGATTGCACTGAAAAACTTAGAATATAAGAAACGCAAAGTGTAGTACATAGTATATGAGTGAGTTGCACTGAAAAACTTAGAATTTACTGAAAAACCCGCATTAGACGAAATGCACAGTGTAGTACATAGTATATGAGTGAGTTGCACTGAAAAACTTAGAATTTACTGAAAAACCCGCATTAGATGAAATGCACAGTGTAGTACATTGTATATGATTGAGTTGCACTGAAAAACTTAGAATTTACTGAAAAACCCGCATTAGACGAAATGCACAGTGTAGTACATTGTATATGAGTGAGTTGCACTGAAAAACTTAGAATTTACTGAAAAACCCGTATTAGACGAAATGCACCGTGTAGTACATTGTATATGAGTGAGTTGCACTGAAAAACTTAGAATTTACTGAAAAACCCGCATTAGACGAAATGCACAGTGTAGTACATTGTATATGAGTGAGTTGCACTGAAAAACTTAGAATTTACTGAAAAACCCGCATTAGACGAAATGCATAGTGTAGTACATTGTATATGAGTGAGTTGCACTGAAAAACTTAGAATTTACTGAAAAACCCGCATTAGACGAAATGCACAGTGTAGTACATTGTACATGAGTGAGTTGCACTGAAAAACTTAGAATTTACTGAAAAACCCGCATTAGACGAAATGCACAGTGTAGTACATTGTATATGAGTGAGTTGCACTGAAAAACTTAGAATTTACTGAAAAACCCGCATTAGACGAAATGCACAGTGTAGTACATAGTATATGAGTGAATTGCACTGAAAAACTTAGAATTTACTGAAAATCCCGCATTAGACGAAATGCACAGAGTAGTACATTGTATATGAGTGAGTTGCACTGAAAAACTTAGAATTTACTGAAAAACCCGCATTAGACGAAATGCACAGTGTAGTACATTGTATATGAGTGAGTTGCACTGAAAAACTTAGAATTTACTGAAAAACCCGCATTAGACGAAATGCACAGTGTAGTACATTGTATATGAGTGAGTTGCACTGAAAAACTTAGAATTTACTGAAAAACCCGCATTAGACGAAATGCACAGTGTAGTACATTGTATATGAGTGAGTTGCACTGAAAAACTTAGAATTTACTGAAAAACCCGCATTAGACGAAATGCACAGTGTAGTACATAGTATATGAGTGAATTGCACTGAAAAACTTAGAATTTACTGAAAATCCCGCATTAGACGAAATGCACAGTGTAGTACATTGTATATGAGAGAGTTGCACTGAAAAACTTAGAATTTACTGAAAAACCCGCATTAGACGAAATGCACAGTGTAGTACATTGTATATGAGTGAGTTGCACTGAAAAACTTAGAATTTACTGAAAAACCCGCATTAGACGAAATGCACAGTGTAGTACATTGTATATGAGTGAGTTGCACTGAAAAACTTAGAATTTACTGAAAAACCCGCATTAGACGAAATGCACAGTGTAGTACATAGTATATGAGTGAGTTGCACTGAAAAACTTAGAATTTACTGAAAAACCCGCATTAGACGAAATGCACAGTGTAGTACATAGTATATGAGTGAGTTGCACTGAAAAACTTAGAATTTACTGAAAAACCCGCATTAGACGAAATGCACAGGGTAGTACATTGTATATGAGTGAGTTGCACTGAAAAACTTAGAATTTACTGAAAAACCCGCATTAGACGAAATGCAAAGTGTAGTACATTGTATATGAGTGAGTTGCACTGAAAAACTTAGAATTTACTGAAAAACCCGTATTAGACGAAATGCACAGTGTAGTACATTATATATGAGTGAGTTGCACTGAAAAACTTAGAATTTACTGAAAAACCCGCATTAGACGAAATGCACAGTGTAGTACATAGTATATGAGTGAGTTGCACTGAAAAACTTAGAATTTACTGAAAAACCCGCATTAGACGAAATGCACAGTGTAGTACATAGTATATGAGTGAGTTGCACTGAAAAAATTAGAATATAAGAAACGCACAGTGTAGTACATAGTATATGAGTGAGTTGCACTGAAAAACCTAGAATATAAGAAACGCACAGTGTAGTACATAGTATATGAGCGATTGCACTGAAAAACTTAGAATATAAGAAACGCAAAGTGTAGTACATAGTATATGAGTGAGTTGCACTGAAAAACTTAGAATTTACTGAAAAACCCGCATTAGACGAAATGCACAGTGTAGTACATAGTATATGAGTGAGTTGCACTGAAAAACTTAGAATTTACTGAAAAACCCGCATTAGATGAAATGCACAGTGTAGTACATTGTATATGATTGAGTTGCACTGAAAAACTTAGAATTTACTGAAAAACCCGCATTAGACGAAATGCACAGTGTAGTACATTGTATATGAGTGAGTTGCACTGAAAAACTTAGAATTTACTGAAAAACCCGTATTAGACGAAATGCACCGTGTAGTACATTGTATATGAGTGAGTTGCACTGAAAAACTTAGAATTTACTGAAAAACCCGCATTAGACGAAATGCACAGTGTAGTACATTGTATATGAGTGAGTTGCACTGAAAAACTTAGAATTTACTGAAAAACCCGCATTAGACGAAATGCATAGTGTAGTACATTGTATATGAGTGAGTTGCACTGAAAAACTTAGAATTTACTGAAAAACCCGCATTAGACGAAATGCACAGTGTAGTACATTGTACATGAGTGAGTTGCACTGAAAAACTTAGAATTTACTGAAAAACCCGCATTAGACGAAATGCACAGTGTAGTACATTGTATATGAGTGAGTTGCACTGAAAAACTTAGAATTTACTGAAAAACCCGCATTAGACGAAATGCACAGTGTAGTACATAGTATATGAGTGAATTGCACTGAAAAACTTAGAATTTACTGAAAATCCCGCATTAGACGAAATGCACAGAGTAGTACATTGTATATGAGTGAGTTGCACTGAAAAACTTAGAATTTACTGAAAAACCCGCATTAGACGAAATGCACAGTGTAGTACATTGTATATGAGTGAGTTGCACTGAAAAACTTAGAATTTACTGAAAAACCCGCATTAGACGAAATGCACAGTGTAGTACATTGTATATGAGTGAGTTGCACTGAAAAACTTAGAATTTACTGAAAAACCCGCATTAGACGAAATGCACAGTGTAGTACATTGTATATGAGTGAGTTGCACTGAAAAACTTAGAATTTACTGAAAAACCCGCATTAGACGAAATGCACAGTGTAGTACATAGTATATGAGTGAATTGCACTGAAAAACTTAGAATTTACTGAAAATCCCGCATTAGACGAAATGCACAGTGTAGTACATTGTATATGAGAGAGTTGCACTGAAAAACTTAGAATTTACTGAAAAACCCGCATTAGACGAAATGCACAGTGTAGTACATTGTATATGAGTGAGTTGCACTGAAAAACTTAGAATTTACTGAAAAACCCGCATTAGACGAAATGCACAGTGTAGTACATTGTATATGAGTGAGTTGCACTGAAAAACTTAGAATTTACTGAAAAACCCGCATTAAACGAAATGCACAGTGTAGTACATAGTATATGAGTGAGTTGCACTGAAAAACTTAGAATTTACTGAAAAACCCGCATTAGACGAAATGCACAGTGTAGTACATAGTATATGAGTGAGTTGCACTGAAAAACTTAGAATTTACTGAAAAACCCGCATTAGACGAAATGCACAGGGTAGTACATTGTATATGAGTGAGTTGCACTGAAAAACTTAGAATTTACTGAAAAACCCGCATTAGACGAAATGCAAAGTGTAGTACATTGTATATGAGTGAGTTGCACTGAAAAACTTAGAATTTACTGAAAAACCCGTATTAGACGAAATGCACAGTGTAGTACATTATATATGAGTGAGTTGCACTGAAAAACTTAGAATTTACTGAAAAACCCGCATTAGACGAAATGCACAGTGTAGTACATAGTATATGAGTGAGTTGCACTGAAAAACTTAGAATTTACTGAAAAACCCGCATTAGACGAAATGCACAGTGTAGTACATAGTATATGAGTGAGTTGCACTGAAAAAATTAGAATTTACTGAAAAACCCGCATTAGACGAAATGCACAGGGTAGTACATTGTATATGAGTGAGTTGCACTGAAAAACTTAGAATTTACTGAAAAACCCGCATTAGACGAAATGCAAAGTGTAGTACATTGTATATGAGTGAGTTGCACTGAAAAACTTAGAATTTACTGAAAAACCCGTATTAGACGAAATGCACAGTGTAGTACATTATATATGAGTGAGTTGCACTGAAAAACTTAGAATTTACTGAAAAACCCGCATTAGACGAAATGCACAGTGTAGTACATTGTATATGAGTGAGTTGCACTGAAAAACTTAGAATTTACTGAAAAACCCGCATTAGACGAAATGCACAGTGTAGTACATTGTATATGAGTGAGTTGCACTGAAAAACTTAGAATTTACTGAAAAACCCGCATTAGACGAAATGCACAGTGTAGTACATAGTATATGAGTGAGATGCACTGAAAAACTTAGAATATAAGAAACGCACAATGTAGTACATAGTATATGAGTGAGTTGCACTGAAAAACTTAGAATATAAGAAACGCACAGTGTAGTACATAGTATATGAGTGAGTTGCACTGAAAAACTTAGAATATAAAAAACGCACAGTGTAGTACATAGTATATGAGTGATTGCACTGAAAAACTTAGAATATAAGAAACGCAAAGTGTAGTACATAGTATATGAGTGAGTTGCACTGAAAAACTTAGAATTTACTGAAAAACCCGCATTACACGAAATGCACAGTGTAGTATATAGTATATGAGTGAGTTGCACTGAAAAACTTAGAATATAAGAAACGCACAGTGTAGTACATAGTATATGAGTGAGTTGCACTGAAAAACTTAGAATATAAGAAACGCACAGTGTAGTACATAGTATATGAGTGATTGCACTGAAAAACTTAGAATATAAGAAACGCAAAGTGTAGTACATAGTATATGAGTGAGTTGCACTGAAAAACTTAGAATTTATTGAAAAACCCGCATTAGACGAAATGCACAGTGTAGTACATTGTATATGAGTGAGTTGCACTGAAAAACTTAGAATTTACTGAAAAACCCGCATTAGACGAAATGCACAGTGTAGTACATTGTATATGAGTGAGTTGAACTGAAAAACTTAAAATTTACTGTAAAACCCGCATTAGACGAAATGCACAGTGTAGTACATTGTATATGAGTGAGTTGCACTGAAAAACTTAGAATTTACTGAAAAACCCGCATTAGACGAAATGCACAGTGTAGTACATTGTATATGAGTGAGTTGCACTGAAAAACTTAGAATTTACTGAAAAACCCGCATTAGACGAAATGCACAGTGTAGTACATTGTATATGAGTGAGTTGCACTGAAAAACTTAGATTTTACTGAAAAACCCGCATTAGACGAAATGCACAGTGTAGTACATTGTATATGAGTGAGTTGCACTGAAAAACTTAGAATTTACTGAAAAACCCGCATTAGACGAAATGCACAGTGTAGTACATTGTATATGAGTGAGTTGCACTGAAAAACTTAGAATTTACTGAAAAACCCGCATTAGACGAAATGCACAGTGTTGTACATTGTATATGAGTGAGTTGCACTGAAAAAGTTAGAATTTACTGAAAAACCCGCATTAGACGAAATGCACAGTGTAGTACATAGTATATGAGTGAGTTGCACTTAAAAACTTAGAATTTACTGAAAAACCCGCATTAGACGAAATGCACAGTGTAGTACATTGTATATGAGTGAGTTGCACTGAAAAACTTAGAATTTACTGAAAAACCCGCATTAGACGAAATGCACAGTGTAGTACATTGTATATGACTGAGTTGCACTGAAAATCTTAGAATTTACTGAAAAACCCGCATTAGACGAAATGAACAGTGTAGTACATTGTATATGAGTGAGTTGCACTGAAAAACTTAGAATTTACTGAAAAACCCGCATTAGACGAAATGCACAGTGTAGTACATAGTATATGAGTGAGTTGCACTGAAAAACTTAGAATTTACTGAAAAACCCGCATTAGAGGAAATGCACAGGGTAGTACATTGTATATGAGTGAGTTGCACTGAAAAACTTAGAATTTACTGAAAAACCCGTATTAGACGAAATGCACAGTGTAGTACATTGTATATGAGTGAGTTGCACTGAAAAACTTAGAATTTACTGAAAAACACGCATTAGACAAAATGCACAGTGTAGTACATTGTATATGAGTGAGTTGCACTGAAAAACTTAGAATTTACTGAAAAACCCACATTAGACGAAATGCACAGTGTAGTACATTGTATATGAGTGAGTTGCACTGAAAAACTTAGAATTTACTGAAAAACCCGCATTAGACGAAATGCACAGTGTAGTACATAGTATATGAGTGAGTTGCACTGAAAAACTTAGAATTTACTGAAAAACCCGCATTAGACGAAATGCACAGTGTAGTACATAGTATATGAGTGAGTTGCACTGAAAAACTTAGAATTTACTGAAAAACCCGCATTAGACGAAATGCACAGTGTAGTACATTGTATATGAGTGAGTTGCACTGAAAAACTTAGAATTTACTGAAAAACCCGCATTAGACGAAATGCACAGTGTAGTACATTGTATATGAGTGAGTTGCACTGAAAAACTTAGAATTTACTGAAAAACCCGCATTAGACGAAATGCACAGTGTAGTACATAGTATATGAGTGAGATGCACTGAAAAACTTAGAATATAAGAAACGCACAATGTAGTACATAGTATATGAGTGAGTTGCACTGAAAAACTTAGAATATAAGAAACGCACAGTGTAGTACATAGTATATGAGTGAGTTGCACTGAAAAACTTAGAATATAAAAAACGCACAGTGTAGTACATAGTATATGAGTGATTGCACTGAAAAACTTAGAATATAAGAAACGCAAAGTGTAGTACATAGTATATGAGTGAGTTGCACTGAAAAACTTAGAATTTACTGAAAAACCCGCATTACACGAAATGCACAGTGTAGTATATAGTATATGAGTGAGTTGCACTGAAAAACTTAGAATATAAGAAACGCACAGTGTAGTACATAGTATATGAGTGAGTTGCACTGAAAAACTTAGAATATAAGAAACGCACAGTGTAGTACATAGTATATGAGTGAGTTGCACTGAAAAACTTAGAATATAAGAAACGCACAGTGTAGTACATAGTATATGAGTGATTGCACTGAAAAACTTAGAATATAAGAAACGCAAAGTGTAGTACATAGTATATGAGTGAGTTGCACTGAAAAACTTAGAATTTATTGAAAAACCCGCATTAGACGAAATGCACAGTGTAGTACATTGTATATGAGTGAGTTGCACTGAAAAACTTAGAATTTACTGAAAAACCCGCATTAGACGAAATGCACAGTGTAGTACATTGTATATGAGTGAGTTGCACTGAAAAACTTAAAATTTACTGAAAAACCCGCATTAGACGAAATGCACAGTGTAGTACATTGTATATGAGTGAGTTGCACTGAAAAACTTAGAATTTACTGAAAAACCCGCATTAGACGAAATGCACAGTGTAGTACATTGTATATGAGTGAGTTGCACTGAAAAACTTAGAATTTACTGAAAAACCCGCATTAGACGAAATGCACAGTGTAGTACATTGTATATGAGTAAGTTGCACTGAAAAACTTAGAATTTACTGAAAAACCCGCATTAGACGAAATGCACAGTGTAGTACATTGTATATGAGTGAGTTGCACTGAAAAACTTAGAATTTACTGAAAAACCCGCATTAGACGAAATGCACAGTGTAGTACATTGTATATGAGTGAGTTGCACTGAAAAACTTAGATTTTACTGAAAAACCCGCATTAGACGAAATGCACAGTGTAGTACATTGTATATGAGTGAGTTGCACTGAAAAACTTAGAATTTACTGAAAAACCCGCATTAGACGAAATGCACAGTGTAGTACATTGTATATGAGTGAGTTGCACTGAAAAACTTAGAATTTACTGAAAAACCCGCATTAGACGAAATGCACAGTGTTGTACATTGTATATGAGTGAGTTGCACTGAAAAAGTTAGAATTTACTGAAAAACCCGCATTAGACGAAATGCACAGTGTAGTACATAGTATATGAGTGAGTTGCACTTAAAAACTTAGAATTTACTGAAAAACCCGCATTAGACGAAATGCACAGTGTAGTACATTGTATATGAGTGAGTTGCACTGAAAAACTTAGAATTTACTGAAAAACCCGCATTAGACGAAATGCACAGTGTAGTACATTGTATATGACTGAGTTGCACTGAAAATCTTAGAATTTACTGAAAAACCCGCATTAGACGAAATGAACAGTGTAGTACATTGTATATGAGTGAGTTGCACTGAAAAACTTAGAATTTACTGAAAAACCCGCATTAGACGAAATGCACAGTGTAGTACATAGTATATGAGTGAGTTGCACTGAAAAACTTAGAATTTACTGAAAAACCCGCATTAGAGGAAATGCACAGGGTAGTACATTGTATATGAGTGAGTTGCACTGAAAAACTTAGAATTTACTGAAAAACCCGTATTAGACGAAATGCACAGTGTAGTACATTGTATATGAGTGAGTTGCACTGAAAAACTTAGAATTTACTGAAAAACACGCATTAGACAAAATGCACAGTGTAGTACATTGTATATGAGTGAGTTGCACTGAAAAACTTAGAATTTACTGAAAAACCCACATTAGACGAAATGCACAGTGTAGTACATTGTATATGAGTGAGTTGCACTGAAAAACTTAGAATTTACTGAAAAACCCGCATTAGACGAAATGCACAGTGTAGTACATAGTATATGAGTGAGTTGCACTGAAAAACTTAGAATTTACTGAAAAACCCGCATTAGACGAAATGCACAGTGTAGTACATAGTATATGAGTGAGTTGCACTGAAAAACTTAGAATTTACTGAAAAACCCGCATTAGACGAAATGCACAGTGTAGTACATTGTATATGAGTGAGTTGCACTGAAAAACTTAGAATTTACTGAAAAACCCGCATTAGACGAAATGCACAGTGTAGTACATTGTATATGAGTGAGTTGCACTGAAAAACTTAGAATTTACTGAAAAACCCGCATTAGACGAAATGCACAGTGTAGTACATAGTATATGAGTGAGATGCACTGAAAAACTTAGAATATAAGAAACGCACAATGTAGTACATAGTATATGAGTGAGTTGCACTGAAAAACTTAGAATATAAGAAACGCACAGTGTAGTACATAGTATATGAGTGAGTTGCACTGAAAAACTTAGAATATAAAAAACGCACAGTGTAGTACATAGTATATGAGTGATTGCACTGAAAAACTTAGAATATAAGAAACGCAAAGTGTAGTACATAGTATATGAGTGAGTTGCACTGAAAAACTTAGAATTTACTGAAAAACCCGCATTACACGAAATGCACAGTGTAGTATATAGTATATGAGTGAGTTGCACTGAAAAACTTAGAATATAAGAAACGCACAGTGTAGTACATAGTATATGAGTGAGTTGCACTGAAAAACTTAGAATATAAGAAACGCACAGTGTAGTACATAGTATATGAGTGAGTTGCACTGAAAAACTTAGAATATAAGAAACGCACAGTGTAGTACATAGTATATGAGTGATTGCACTGAAAAACTTAGAATATAAGAAACGCAAAGTGTAGTACATAGTATATGAGTGAGTTGCACTGAAAAACTTAGAATTTATTGAAAAACCCGCATTAGACGAAATGCACAGTGTAGTACATTGTATATGAGTGAGTTGCACTGAAAAACTTAGAATTTACTGAAAAACCCGCATTAGACGAAATGCACAGTGTAGTACATTGTATATGAGTGAGTTGCACTGAAAAACTTAAAATTTACTGAAAAACCCGCATTAGACGAAATGCACAGTGTAGTACATTGTATATGAGTGAGTTGCACTGAAAAACTTAGAATTTACTGAAAAACCCGCATTAGACGAAATGCACAGTGTAGTACATTGTATATGAGTGAGTTGCACTGAAAAACTTAGAATTTACTGAAAATCCCGCATTAGACGAAATGCACAGTGTAGTACATTGTATATGAGTGAGTTGCACTGAAAAACTTAGATTTTACTGAAAAACCCGCATTAGACGAAATGCACAGTGTAGTACATTGTATATGAGTGAGTTGCACTGAAAAACTTAGAATTTACTGAAAAACCCGCATTAGACGAAATGCACAGTGTAGTACATTGTATATGAGTGAGTTGCACTGAAAAACTTAGAATTTACTGAAAACCCGCATTAGACGAAATGCACAGTGTAGTACATTGTATATGAGTGAGTTGCACTGAAAAAGTTAGAATTTACTGAAAAACCCGCATTAGACGAAATGCACAGTGTAGTACATAGTATATGAGTGAGTTGCACTTAAAAACTTAGAATTTACTGAAAAACCCGCATTAGACGAAATGCACAGTGTAGTACATTGTATATGTGTGAGTTGCACTGAAAAACTTAGAATTTACTGAAAAACCCGCATTAGACGAAATGCACAGTGTAGTACATTGTATATGACTGAGTTGCACTGAAAATCTTAGAATTTACTGAAAAACCCGCATTAGACGAAATGAACAGTGTAGTACATTGTATATGAGTGAGTTGCACTGAAAAACTTAGAATTTACTGAAAAACCCGCATTAGACGAAATGCACAGTGTAGTACATAGTATATGAGTGAGTTGCACTGAAAAACTTAGAATTTACTGAAAAACCCGCATTAGAGGAAATGCACAGGGTAGTACATTGTATATGAGTGAGTTGCACTGAAAATCTTAGAATTTACTGAAAAACCCGTATTAGACGAAATGCACAGTGTAGTACATTGTATATGAGTGAGTTGCACTGAAAAACTTAGAATTTACTGAAAAACACGCATTAGACAAAATGCACAGTGTAGTACATTGTATATGAGTGAGTTGCACTGAAAAACTTAGAATTTACTGAAAAACCCGCATTAGACGAAATGCACAGTGTAGTACATTGTATATGAGTGAGTTGCACTGAAAAACTTAGAATTTACTGAAAAACCCGCATTAGACGAAATGCACAGTGTAGTACATAGTATATGAGTGAGTTGCACTGAAAAACTTAGAATTTACTGAAAAACCCGCATTAGACGAAATGCACAGTGTAGTACATAGTATATGAGTGAGTTGCACTGAAAAACTTAGAATTTACTGAAAAACCCGCATTAGACGAAATGCACAGTGTAGTACATTGTATATGAGTGAGTTGCACTGAAAAACTTAAAATTTACTGAAAAACCCGCATTAGACGAAATGCACAGTGTAGTACATTGTATATGAGTGAGTTGCACTGAAAAACTTAGAATTTACTGAAAAACCCGCATTAGACGAAATGCACAGTGTAGTACATTGTATATGAGTGAGTTGCACTGAAAAACTTAGAATTTACTGAAAAACCCGCATTAGACGAAATGCACAGTGTAGTACATTGTATATGAGTAAGTTGCACTGAAAAACTTAGAATTTACTGAAAAACCCGCATTAGACGAAATGCACAGTGTAGTACATTGTATATGAGTGAGTTGCACTGAAAAACTTAGAATTTACTGAAAAACCCGCATTAGACGAAATGCACAGTGTAGTACATTGTATATGAGTGAGTTGCACTGAAAAACTTAGATTTTACTGAAAAACCCGCATTAGACGAAATGCACAGTGTAGTACATTGTATATGAGTGAGTTGCACTGAAAAACTTAGAATTTACTGAAAAACCCGCATTAGACGAAATGCACAGTGTAGTACATTGTATATGAGTGAGTTGCACTGAAAAACTTAGAATTTACTGAAAAACCCGCATTAGACGAAATGCACAGTGTTGTACATTGTATATGAGTGAGTTGCACTGAAAAAGTTAGAATTTACTGAAAAACCCGCATTAGACGAAATGCACAGTGTAGTACATAGTATATGAGTGAGTTGCACTTAAAAACTTAGAATTTACTGAAAAACCCGCATTAGACGAAATGCACAGTGTAGTACATTGTATATGAGTGAGTTGCACTGAAAAACTTAGAATTTACTGAAAAACCCGCATTAGACGAAATGCACAGTGTAGTACATTGTATATGACTGAGTTGCACTGAAAATCTTAGAATTTACTGAAAAACCCGCATTAGACGAAATGAACAGTGTAGTACATTGTATATGAGTGAGTTGCACTGAAAAACTTAGAATTTACTGAAAAACCCGCATTAGACGAAATGCACAGTGTAGTACATAGTATATGAGTGAGTTGCACTGAAAAACTTAGAATTTACTGAAAAACCCGCATTAGAGGAAATGCACAGGGTAGTACATTGTATATGAGTGAGTTGCACTGAAAAACTTAGAATTTACTGAAAAACCCGTATTAGACGAAATGCACAGTGTAGTACATTGTATATGAGTGAGTTGCACTGAAAAACTTAGAATTTACTGAAAAACACGCATTAGACAAAATGCACAGTGTAGTACATTGTATATGAGTGAGTTGCACTGAAAAACTTAGAATTTACTGAAAAACCCACATTAGACGAAATGCACAGTGTAGTACATTGTATATGAGTGAGTTGCACTGAAAAACTTAGAATTTACTGAAAAACCCGCATTAGACGAAATGCACAGTGTAGTACATAGTATATGAGTGAGTTGCACTGAAAAACTTAGAATTTACTGAAAAACCCGCATTAGACGAAATGCACAGTGTAGTACATAGTATATGAGTGAGTTGCACTGAAAAACTTAGAATTTACTGAAAAACCCGCATTAGACGAAATGCACAGTGTAGTACATTGTATATGAGTGAGTTGCACTGAAAAACTTAGAATTTACTGAAAAACCCGCATTAGACGAAATGCACAGTGTAGTACATTGTATATGAGTGAGTTGCACTGAAAAACTTAGAATTTACTGAAAAACCCGCATTAGACGAAATGCACAGTGTAGTACATAGTATATGAGTGAGATGCACTGAAAAACTTAGAATATAAGAAACGCACAATGTAGTACATAGTATATGAGTGAGTTGCACTGAAAAACTTAGAATATAAGAAACGCACAGTGTAGTACATAGTATATGAGTGAGTTGCACTGAAAAACTTAGAATATAAAAAACGCACAGTGTAGTACATAGTATATGAGTGATTGCACTGAAAAACTTAGAATATAAGAAACGCAAAGTGTAGTACATAGTATATGAGTGAGTTGCACTGAAAAACTTAGAATTTACTGAAAAACCCGCATTACACGAAATGCACAGTGTAGTATATAGTATATGAGTGAGTTGCACTGAAAAACTTAGAATATAAGAAACGCACAGTGTAGTACATAGTATATGAGTGAGTTGCACTGAAAAACTTAGAATATAAGAAACGCACAGTGTAGTACATAGTATATGAGTGAGTTGCACTGAAAAACTTAGAATATAAGAAACGCACAGTGTAGTACATAGTATATGAGTGATTGCACTGAAAAACTTAGAATATAAGAAACGCAAAGTGTAGTACATAGTATATGAGTGAGTTGCACTGAAAAACTTAGAATTTATTGAAAAACCCGCATTAGACGAAATGCACAGTGTAGTACATTGTATATGAGTGAGTTGCACTGAAAAACTTAGAATTTACTGAAAAACCCGCATTAGACGAAATGCACAGTGTAGTACATTGTATATGAGTGAGTTGCACTGAAAAACTTAAAATTTACTGAAAAACCCGCATTAGACGAAATGCACAGTGTAGTACATTGTATATGAGTGAGTTGCACTGAAAAACTTAGAATTTACTGAAAAACCCGCATTAGACGAAATGCACAGTGTAGTACATTGTATATGAGTGAGTTGCACTGAAAAACTTAGAATTTACTGAAAAACCCGCATTAGACGAAATGCACAGTGTAGTACATTGTATATGAGTGAGTTGCACTGAAAAACTTAGAATTTACTGAAAAACCCGCATTAGACGAAATGCACAGTGTAGTACATTGTATATGAGTGAGTTGCACTGAAAAACTTAGAATTTACTGAAAAACCCGCATTAGACGAAATGCACAGTGTAGTACATTGTATATGAGTGAGTTGCACTGAAAAACTTAGAATTTACTGAAAAACCCGCATTAGACGAAATGCACAGTGTAGTACATTGTATATGAGTGAGTTGCACTGAAAAAGTTAGAATTTACTGAAAAACCCGCATTAGACGAAATGCACAGTGTAGTACATAGTATATGAGTGAGTTGCACTTAAAAACTTAGAATTTACTGAAAAACCCGCATTAGACG